>NW_028243748.1:0-44500 GCF_964263255.1 Lissotriton vulgaris
GCTTATTCACAGAATTTCTAGGGGTTTTGTTTAATGTAAATTAAGAATTTATGTGACCACCCTACCTTCCTCGGAAGCGGTCGTCGCTCCTAAGGCTCCCTGATCCTTCAGACTTACTGCGTGCTCTCTGCTGCGTGGGATCTGCTGCCTGACATCGTAGCGCCATTCTGACCACTGCTGCCTGGTATCGTAGCACTACTCTGCTGATTGCTGCCTGCGATCGTAGCGCTTTACCGCCCACTGCTTTGATTCCCTCGCATTTGCTCGCATTGCCTGTTGCTGCCTGGTACTGCATTATTGCCTGACTCGCCTGATTACCACTGCCCATTCCAAAAGCGTCACTCCGACTGTGCCCCAATATCGTACTGCTTATCTTTGTTTACGTCTCCATTTTGTGTTGAGCCAGTCCCTACACCCCGCCCCCGCCTCCCATGTGAGAACCCCTCGCTCCGCCCCCTCTTCTATCCACATATGTCAAATGTCTTCTCGCGCAGCGGTCACGCGCAGCGGTAGCGCCGAAGGTGCGCCAAAGGTAAGCCCGTCTGCGCCCGTCTGCGCTAAGCCCACGCCCAGCGCCAGACCCCCCTGGCCCCCGTCCCATCCACCTCACCCGCATTACATACGCCGCCTCCACCCTCTTAGCCCTTAACCCCGGTCGACTTCCCAACTGCGCCCAAGCCGCCCCAGGACACACCCATGGACCCTTCACATGCAACTCCTGCAAGTTTGACGGCACCAAGACCAACCCCTCATCCACTAACACCAAACAGACACCTGACACCAACCACCTGAAGTGCATCCTGCTCAACACCCGCTCGGTCCACAGACACGCCATTGACCTCTGGAATCTACTAGACACCATTTCTCCGGACGTCGCCTTCCTAACAGAAACATGGATGAACGCCTCCTCAGCCCCAGACATCACCATTGCCATCCCAGAAGGCTATAAGATCATCCGTAAGGACCGCACCATCCAAACAGGAGGAGGCATCGCCATCGTCCATATAAATTCCATCTGCATCTCTACCAGCTCAGACGTCAACCTGGCTAGCGCCGAACACCTTCACTTCCAGATCCACACCGACCCCAAGACCACACTCAGAGGCACCCTCCTCTACCGGCCTCCAGGACCCCGTGCACAATTCAGTGATGACATCACTGACTTTATCACCCCTCATGCCCTCCCCTCCGAGGACTACATTTTATTGGGAGACCTCAATTTTCATCTGGAAAAAAGCAACGACAGCAACACCACCACCCTTCTGGACAATCTCGCCAACCTCGGACTCAAACAACTTGTTAATACCCCCACTCACTACGCAGGTCACACACTAGACCCTATCTTCACTTCCAGCAAACATATCTCCTTCAGTCACACCACAGCTGTCCACTGGACGGACCACAGCTGCGTCCACTTTATCTACAAAAAGACCACAACCCACAACTACCCTCAACCTACTCTGAGAAGAAACTGGAACAAAATCACCACTGACCAGATCTCCTCATCGCTTCTTCAAATCCCCCCTGCCCACTCTTCGAACCCTAACCAAGCAGCCATTAACCTCACTCAATGGCTAACCAACAGCGCCGACAACCTAGCACCTTTGAAAAAACGTCAAACCAAACTAGGCTGCAAAAACGCCCCCTGGTTCAACGATGATCTCAAGAAATCCAAGAAACTCTGTTGCTCCCTTGAGAAGACATGGAAAAAAGACCCAAACACCAGCACCAGAGACGCCTTCAAAAACGCCACCCGCATACACCACCAACTGATCCGAACTGCCATGAAAGCCGCACTCAAAGAACGACTAGACAACAACGCCCACAACAGCAAGGAATTATTCCACATCGTCAAAGAATTTACCAACCCCTCTGCCAACTCCAACGACATCACTCCCTCTCAAGCCCTCTGCGACTCCCTAGCTTCGTTCTTCCACGACAAAATCGCAGACATCCACAACAGCTTCGTCAACCAACCCGGAGACCAACCCACCCAACCTTCTGCCATACCTTCACCCCCCTTGAACATCCTTAATGACTGGAACCCAATCTCCACTGAGGACACCATCCGCCTGATGAACTCCATCCATTCAGGATCCCCCACAGACCCATGCCCTCACCACATCTTCAACAAAGCAGATTCCATCATAGCACCACACCTCCGAGACGTCATCAACTGCTCCCTCAACTCCGCCACCTTCCCGGGAAGCTGGAAACACGCCGAACTCAGCGCCCTTCTGAAAAAACCCACAGCGGACCCCACCGAACTCAAAAACTACCTACCCCATCTCGCTTCTTCCATTCCCGGCCAAAGTCATCGAGAAAGCTGTTAACAACCAGCTCGCCGCCTTCCTCGAAACCAACAAATCTCTCGACTCCTCACAGTCCGGCTTCCGAGCCAAACACAGCACTGATACCGCACTCATCGCAGCAACAGACGACATTCGAACACTACTGGACAATGGAGACACAGTTGCCCTCATCCTCCTCGACCTCTCCGCAGCCTTCGACACAGTCTGTCATAGCCCCCTCCTACAACGCCTCAGAAACATCGGAATCCAAGGAAAAGCACTGGAATGGATCACCTCGTTCCTTACCGGAAGAACACAGAGAGTCCGCCTCCCACCATTCAAGTCAGAGGCCTCTGAAGTCATTTGCGGCGTGCCACAAGGATCCTCACTCAGTCCCACCCTCTTCAACGTATACATGAGCCCCCTCGCGGCCATCGCACGCCAACACAACCTCAACATCATATCCTACGCTAATGACACTCAACTGATCCTCTCACTCACCAAAGACCCTAACACCACCAAATCCAACCTACATGAAGGAATGAAAGAAGTAGCCGAGTGGATGAAGCATAGCCGTCTGAAACTGAATTCCGACAAAACAGAAGTCCTTATCTTAGGTACCTCCCCCTCTGCTTGGGACGACTCTTGGTGGCCAGAGTCCCTTGGAAAAGCACCCATCCCGACGGACCATGCACGGAACCTGGGCGTCATCCTGGACTCCTCACTTTCAATGACCAGACAAGTCAACGCCGTTTCTTCATCTTGCTTCAACATTCTTCGCATGCTCAAAAAAACATTTCGCTGGATCCCCACCGAAACTAGAAAAACGGTCACCCATGCACTGGTTACAAGCCGACTGGACTACGGAAACACCCTATACGCCGATACCACCGCAAAACTTCAGAAAAAACTCCAACGCATCCAGAACGCTTCAGCCAGACTCATACTAGACATCCCGCGTAATGACCTCATTTCTGGTCACCTGAAAAACCTCCACTGGCTCCCCGTCAATAAGAGGATAACATTCCGCCTCCTAACCCACGCACACAAAGCACTTTACGAACTTGGACCCGAATGCCTCAACACACGACTCTCCTTCTACTCCCCCTCCCGCCAGCTACGCTCCTCCAACCAAGCCCTGGCTGCTGTACCTCGCATCAACAAAACCACCATGGGAGGAAGATCCTTCTCCTACCTGGCGGCTAAAACCTGGAACTCACTTCCCATTCACCTTCGCCTCACTCAGAACCACCTAGCATTCAGAAAGCAACTTAAAACCTGGATATTCGACAAGTAACTGCCCACCCTTCCCCAAGCGCCTTGAGACCCTCTGGGTATGTAGCGCGCTTTATAAATTAATTGAATTGAATTGAATTAGCATACCCAACTCTCAGAGTTTGTAAACCACCCATCGCTTACAGCCTTCGGTGTCCACTGTGTTAGTTTGGATGCAGGGCCTGGACAATGAAAGAGTAGACATCTTGCTATTCACTAGCTACACTTCTACCTTTAGTATGGTGCTTAAAAGTGTCAAAGAAAACAGGCTCAAATGTAATTAATAAAGTGTCATCTGCTGCTCATTTATTATTTACTTTAGTGCCTTGATGCCTTCCTGGGACACTCTTTTATCAAAAAATTATTGAGGTGCGGGGCGCAAAGCCACCCTCCTGAGCAATTATGCCCGGGGACCCCTTCCCTTAGACCATTCTTTTTAATCAATTGTAGGGGGTGGTGTGACCCTCCCTCTCGAGCCACTATAGGCCCTGGGTACCCCATCCCCTAGGGTCTATAGATTTGGATTAAGGAGAGGGGTGCATGTCCCCCTCCATGTTCAACCTTGGGCCTATCATAAATAGAAAGGAGAGGAAGCGTCTCCCCCAAGTATCTTTGAGTCCAGGTGACCCCATCCTCTGGTCTATTATATAAAACAAGGGGAGGGGAGAATTACATTCTCCAGTGTAAATTCTAAAAATAAAGCTTATAGCGGTTCACAGTCCCCTCCTCAAGCCTCCACGGCCCGGGGACCCCATTACCCAATACCGGAGTTGGGTGCCCCTTTGCCACTGCGTCAAAGTGGTGGGGTCCCTGAGATACAGTATCTGACCCGGGTCCAGGGAACGGGATTCCTGAGGCATCAAGAGGCTCAGGGAGGGGCGCTTTGTGCCTCCTCTCCTTTTGCTAGTACCAGATAATAGGATCCCTGGGGTCTAAGGAGGGTTAGGGAGGGGGGCACGCAGCCCATCCTCCCCTTCCAGGAATATTTAGCCAAAGAGATTGGCACAGGATGCAGGCAACTCTCTCCTTATTATTAAGGCGGCCACTGGGGATGGGGTCCCTGTTCCTTTTTCAGGAACAGGAAGTGGGGATACATGCCCCTCACTTCCCTTATTATTACCTGGGCCCCGGAATGGAGTAACCAGGGCCTCCTAGAGGATGGGGGAGAATGGGGCGTGCACAATCCTCCATTCTAAATTTAGCACGCCATCCCTCCTTGGGCACTCGCCCTCGCAGGAATTTTCAAGACCACACATTTTTAAACAATTTTGAAATGGACTGGAGTTGCATGGCTTAGCAGGCTGCAAGATGGCTGCACTGTGAGTGGGCTCTGCCGGCCAAGATGATAATCTGCCATAATCCTGCGGACATTGTTGGAGCCGGACTCCCGCTCCACGCCATCCTGACTTTCTTTGCTCTGAGTACAGATTGCTCCTCCTCTGGGCTCTCGCGGCTACTACCTCATTGAGATCTGCTGCTGGGACCAGACGCCATGAGGGGCCTATCTGCCGGCGAGTGACTGGCACCCCGTACTGAGCTGCTGTGGCGCAGCCGAATTACTGACTCACCACCTTGGCCTCTCGAGGATCGGATCGCCTCTTCTGGGCTGGTCTGCTAACCAGCCTCTCCTGCCCCGGTGAGTCTTGCTGCTGAGGTGGCTACCCATGGCGGGTTTGGGGGTGCACACACCGTAGCACGGGGACCGGCCTTTCATCTTTCGGGCGTAATATATCACCACTCGTGCCCACTGCCTCCCCACAGTTTACCGAAGCCCTGATACGCAGGTAGCAGGCTCCCCATGATTCCCCGCAGCTTCTGCCCCTGCAGGTGTAGGCTCCTGGCCGTGGTGTCTCATCGGACCTGACCAGCTGGCATTTTCTCCCCCCGGATCTGCTGCATACACTTCAAGGCCTTAACGCCACCTGCCGCACGTTCAGCGCTCCCGGGCTTCTCACCTTCACCGTCCTTGACGGGAGGTCTCCTTGCCGCCCTGGGGCCCTATGTTGTGCCGGCTCCCATTGCAGCTGCTCACTGATCGGCTGCACTCTCCTGCATGTCCACACATTGCCACGTGCCCTGCCTGGCTTCTCATGCTGAGGGATGAAAAACCAAAAAAGTATGGAGGGATGAATCATTCATTTATTTCCGTCTAAGGCACGATCAATTACCCTAACGATCTCTATAGTTCATATTGCTACACATACTAATGATTCAATTAGATACACATACAATTGGGCAGGTCTCTGGCACATCAATTGATATAACATAAATTAAGAACACAAATGTTAATACATACCAACATACAAATGTACATATACACAATATCTACAACACCCTAACGCTTACATGTACTCATGTGCACTCATAAATCTGAGTGTTACACTAAGAGATAGTCCTCTTCGCACATGAGGTATCATACCTCTCTATCATTTAATTATGTGCGCCTATAACATTTTAACCATGCTGAAATTGATTGGACTCCTCATTTATAGCTGTCGACGCAGTCACGTTTCAGCCGTCAATTTCTTCCGGCTTCCTCAGGACAAGGGTACACAATATCCACAATAATAATGGAAGCTTCCAATTACATATATGCACATTTTGTATACATATTTTTATCTATCTCATGTTTGTCCACACAGTGCTCCATGGTGGTGATGGCAAACCTCTGACGCTGAGGACGCCGCTGCGCAGGACCACCATAAGTGCCTCCATTTGCACAAGATTCTCAAGCTTATCAAAACAAGAACCACAATTTGGAGACGTACTCTCGTTGGAGTAATCTCCGCAATACAGGTGTGCCCGAATCCTCCAACATCACAAAAATGGAGGACTTTTTGGAGCAACTTGCCCGTGATCTCTTTGGGGAGGTCCTCTCCCCCTTCTTCATCGTTGAGCGTGCCTACCGCTTGCTTGGCACTCAACCTGCTCCTGGACTGCCGGCCAACCCCATCATTGCCAAGCTGCTGAATTTCAGAGATCGAGACTCTATCCTCGGTGTGGCCAGAGAGAAGGGGGAAATTTGCTACCAACAGAACTCTCTGGCTTCCTTTTCGACTACACGATGGCGGTGCAGGCCTCCCACTGCATATTCCTAACAGTCAGGTGACTACTCCAGAAGCATGACATCTCTTACTCTCTGGCCTACCCTGTTAAGCTGCGTGCTTGACAAAATTTCACAAAGCCACAGGCTGACCTCGCCTTTGTGCAGAAACTCAACAGTGTTCAGTGCTCTCCCCCGCCCAACTCCAGTGATATTTACGGAGGACCCTATTTATAAAAAGGGATATAGTTTCATTGAAACAAAGTGTAGTCGGGACCTTATGGTCTTGACTATTGAGACAGCACATAGACTATCAAAAGTGCAATTGGAAGAAATCGAGAAGTTACAAACAAGCATTTCTACTAACGAACTGATATCTGATGCGAAAGGACTACTGGACAAAGTAGATAAAGAAATTAGTGACTTCAAAGACTACACCATTAACCAAAAAACTAACCAATTTGACAAAGATCAAAAGAGTTTTAATATAGAAAAGGTGTACCCATATCTCCAACAGGACTTCTACTCACGGCCAGATTCCCGAAGATATTTACAAGAGAATCAGGGAAGATCATTCCAAAAATACATCACGTTCTCAGATACATCTTCATCAAGTGGTAATAGCGAGGGAGAGAACACAGAACAAAGAAGAACTACCAACAGGAGAGGCTCCTTCCAACAAAACCAACAGGGTCCTTTTTTAGGAAGAGGCCAAACGAAACCACGAGGGAAGCCGAGATACAATCAGCCATGGGAGATGTCAACTCGACGTCAGAACTACAAAAACTGACGCCTTCACTGATTTTTAACATCTCCAATAAAGTCTTAACTAAAGACGAAGAAAATATACTCCAGAAAGGACTCACATTTGTTCCTTCCAAAAGGACTGACTTTGTAAAACTAAAAACGGAAACTATCGAATTCTTCCGGAAAATGAGGTTAAAAACCTACTTCTCAGAAAATCCGACCACGACCAATATGGAAATCACTGGACTGCATAATAAATCCACCTTCTGCCCCCCAAATTACAAAACACCAAAGGAGTTGCTAACTTTTGAAAGAACCATTCTCTCAGCAATAGGCGAAATGGAGAAAAAGACCAAGTGGGTGAAATACAACATCACGAAATCAGAGTCTTCAGCATTAACACATTTAACCAAAGACACATCTGTAATAATTAAGCAAGCAGATAAGGGCGGTGTAATCGTGATATGGGACCGCCAACTGTATTTGAATGAAGTAAAAAAACAACTAAGTGACATTAACTGCTATCGCAAACTGAACAAAGACCCTACAGTGGAATTAAAACATCAACTACATTCCATTATTGATGAAGCCTATCAAAAAGGATTTCTCGGAAAAAAGGAGTTCGAATATCTGAAAATAAAACACCCCAGAACTCCACTCTTTTACGTACTCCCAAAAGTACATAAGAACGCCAGCGCTCCACCCGGACGACCCATAGTATCCGGGTGTGAATCCTTGATGGAACCAATCTCCAAATTTGTGGACTTTTTTCTGAAGCCATTTGTTCCTAGTGTCAAGTCCTACATTAGGGACACAACAGATTTCATTAATAGACTACAAAATGTTGAATTCGATCAAAGTAGTGAGTGGCTGGTTACTATGGATATAACATCCTTATATACCCAAATTCCACAGGATGAAGGAATACAGGCTCTCAAATACTTTTTGGATACACGAGAAAAACCGGAACATGTCCCAACGGAATTCATCATACAGCTAGCACAGTTTGCCTTAAAGTACAACTATTTTCTCTTTGATGGAGAGTTTTATTTCCAAACAGGAGGAGTGGCTATGGGCTGCCCATTCGCCCCAGAGTTAGCCATCCTCTTTATGTCCATCTATGAAGAAAAATTCATTTACCATAACAATTTTTTCGAACATGCCATCAAACATTGGAGTCGTTTCATCGACGACGTCTTTTTCATATGGTCTGACACTGAGGATGAACTAAAGCTGTTTAACCAATGGCTTAACAACAGAACTCAAGAGATCAAATTTAGCCTCGTATACTCTAGAAACAAAATTCAATTTTTGGACGTAGAGATATACCCTTCGGATGAAGGAGATCTAAAAACCACCCTCCACAAAAAAGAAACAGATCGCAACAGACTGTTGCATTTCACCAGTAATTATCCCCGCAGTCTAAAAGAAAATTTGCCCTACGGCCAATATCTTAGGATCCGGAGAAATTGCCACGACAAAGAAGAATATGAGAAACATGCGGAAAAACTGACTAACAGTCTTATAGACCGAGGGTACCCCAAAAAACTTGTACATCGCTCCAAAAAGCGAGCTTGGTGGACTCCAAGAGAACATTTGCTGGAGAAAAAACCAAAAAAGAAACTGGATCGAATAGTTCTAGTGACTACCTATTGCCCAAATTCGAACATGCTAAAAAAGGTTATAAACAACAATTGGCATTTGGTTAAAAATCTGAGCGAAGATTTAAAAAAAACCCCATTATTCGCTTTTAGAAAAGAGTCTAATTTGGCCAATAAATTGGTGAGAGCTGCATTACCAACTAAACCACGCTCCAATTTAAGAAGCATGATGGGCCTACCCCCAGTGATGGGTCACCATAAATGTGGTGGATGTAATTGTTGCGACTCAACTGAAGAAGGAACAGTCTTCAAACACAATGGATTGACGTGGAAGCATGAGCAATT
The DNA here is from genome assembly GCF_964263255.1 of Lissotriton vulgaris. NCBI lineage: Eukaryota > Metazoa > Chordata > Amphibia > Caudata > Salamandridae > Lissotriton > Lissotriton vulgaris. Next base: position 9,303 of record NW_028243748.1, read on the forward strand.
TACGAATTGCAAAACAAAATATGTGATCTATGGGATCAAATGCCCATGCAACCTCCTATATATTGGGAAAACCAATCAGGAGGTTCGCTCCCGCATCCAGCAACACAAATCCAGGATAAAATGGAAGGTACCCAACGCCCCATTAGTCAGTCACTGGCAATCAAAAAATCATGAGGACAATGATTTCCGATGGACTGTATTAACTAAGGTGGAACAAGATCCTAGAGGATGTGATATAGACACTAAACTGTCCAAAAGAGAGGCATCACTGATTGTCAGATTTAACACAGCAACCAATGGATTAAACAAATTGTCCGAAATGTTTAAGTTATAAGGACACATTGGCATCCTTGATAATGGTCCCCTATCCAAGATGGCCCCCCACGGAGACACCACCGAATTGACCCCGAAATGATACACATTTCATTAGGAAAGCCTGAAATCTACACATGACCAGCCTAAAAATCCAAAGGAACATCGAGTTAATGCTCTACAAATATATATGCCAGCAACCGACATTGAAAATTGACCACACAAACATGGCGACCGCAATACAGGAGTGAGTCATGTGACGCTCAAACCAGGAAGTTAAAACACTACCGGGCGCCTTCCCTTTGAGATCGGAAGACGGGACCCTTACGGAGCTGAACGCAAACAAAAGGTATGTCCGGAAATTTGTATAGGGGGACCCTTAAACGTTTCACATAAACGTGAGCAAAAACATTGAACCAATCCCGTTTTTTTACTTAACAGACGCGATTCGAATCCCCGCTTGATTAGGTACGGACTCCGGCGTGCAGTAAAGCATTAACCGGTAAGACCTCCCAGGAAGCACAGTAAAAACCTCTTTCATGTACAATGGCAGTGTATTTGCGCATAAAAATACTAAGACATGTATTGCCTATTGGCCCCCACAGACGCCCTGTGACCATCAATCTACCCAGCACAGATCAAAAATTACCGGTAAGACACGCCACAATTTGATTGTCAATTCGTGTTCCATCTAAAACACTAGTCTTTTTAATACAAATCACTGACAGAACCCCTGTCCTTTCCCCACATAGAACTGGAGAGAAAGATACCACGCACGAAGTAAGTATGAGGTTGAGCATGCCTGTCATGGACTGTTGATATCAGAAAGTTATACCAACTAGGTGTACTTTTGTTACTTAGGTGGTCCCGCTCCGTGAACATGATGAATATTTGAGGCACATCTAACTCCACTTAGAGAGGTAAGAAGCAGGGAAGTGGGTGTTGAACCCCTAGCGGTACACCCAGATATAGTTCTCATATTAACTGAGGTCCCCATTTTCTTGTCATTCACAGCTTTCGGTCCTGACGAGAACTCCAAACTTAAGGAGTTTGAAACACGTAGACCCCTGTATATCACGTTTCTTACGTGGAAACCATAAGAGAATTGAACTATTCTGTTGATCAAATTGATTCTGATTCAAAAAACGCATATCTATGGTTTCTTCCCCATGAAATGTATATAATTGTATGAAAAATGTATCCCCTTTTACATTTTTAGTAGTGTGAATATGTTTACAGTATGATTGCAATGTTTTTGGTATGAATGGTGTATAAAAGTAAGTAGTGTCATGCTTATTGTTTGTATTGTTTAATTGTTTATGTGCTTCAAAAAATCTTGGTGAAACAGTAAAATGTTTTGAAAAAATACAAAAAGAAGAATATTGCAAATAAAATGCAAATTGAAATTGATTAGGTTTGTGATAAAATTCCTTGATGCATATAGTTTTGATCATGTGGGGAGTATGAAATAAGGACTGTGAATCTATTTGGCAGTATTGGCATTTCTTTTTGGAATAGTTGTTAAGGCAGGGTTTGGCCTTACTGCTTGGGAACCCATACCCAGTTTTGTTTATCAACTCCCGGTCTGGCAGTGCCTGTCACCTAAGTGATAATGACTGACTTTTGCCTCCTTTTATTGAGTTACTGACCGCTGTGCCTACTCATGTTGGGCGGCCTCCTGTGGATGTGCTCTAATTTTTTTCATGTTCTGCATGTGTCTCTCCCCCCTATTCCTTGTCTGTTGGGCCCAGGGTTTTGCTAGCGGACACAGGGGGTTCTCACTACTCCTGAGGTATTGATCGCCTCCGCTATCTCCCCCTCATACCTCCACTTGACAGCTGCCTTTTTCAGGCTCCTTGCTGCACCACTCGCTAATCGCTCTCTGTGCCCACGCACCTTGGGTGCCCCGGACGCCCACCCTGATTATGACCGATATCCACACCTTTTCATGGCTTGGCCACCCTGTCTCCTTGGCAGGTGTGTACGCTGAGCGCAAGCATGCCTCCCTGGGATGATTCCCTTCCTGGTTTTAGCCTTTCCCCCTCCCAGTTGCAGGTCCCCTGGGTGGGTGGGTTTGTTTTCTCAGCCTGATTGGGGGGGTTGGTGTGGGTGGTTTGGGTTTCATGATTGTTGCCTCGTATTGAGAGTTTGTTTATGATTTTGCCTTTGGTTCTTCTGCTGGACAGCGCTCCTTATTGCACTTCTTTACCCAGCTGCACGAGGTTCTCATTGCACTTCTGTCCCCGCACGACATTCACTCCTCTGGCAAGCCATTATGACAGATATCACGCTCTGGACCTGGAACGTCCACGGTCTTAATGACCACCGCAAAACTTTCTTGGTCTATGCCCACCTTATCCGGCATGCGGTTGACATTTGTTTCCTACAGGAGACCCATCTGCTTCCCACCACCTCTACCAGACTACTCTCCAGGCACTGGGGGAAATACTTTCCTCCTTTTATTCCAACTATTCCCATGGGGTGTTTATCCCGCTGCGTAGAGGGCTTCCATGGCAATTTCCCAGGTGAATATTGACCATGAGGGGCGCTTTGTTGTCCTGCACGGCACCCTTCTGGCCCAACAATTGATCCTAGCGGCGCTATACGGTCGTAATTCTGATGACCCGGACTTCTTTGCACAGGTTTGGCAACACATTTCTTCACTGGGCCCTGCTGCGCTTCTTTTGGGAGGAGATTTTAACGTTACATTGTCGACTACACTGGATCGCTCTATACCACACACACCCCAACCGCGCACAGCTTCATTATTGTGCTCCATTTCCACTGACAACTCACTGTATGATGTGTGGCGACACACTCGCTCGAGGCATGTGAAGGTACTTGCATGGCAGGTTCCCACGGCTACTGGTCCCGCTTGGACATCTAGATCACCTATCCTGATGCCATTGCGTGGCTCACCTCTGTTGAGCATATGGCGCGCACCCTTTCCCATCACGCTCCAGTTTGCCTTTGCTTGCACCTGCATCACTCCCCATGCCACATGTTCTCTCGGTGGCTTACCCCTAAAGCCCTTCAGGACTTGTTTTTTTGCAATGAGTTTTAAACTGCAATTACGAAATATTTTGAGCTTAACAAGGGTACTGTTGACTCCCATTCCACGCTCTGGGAATGATTCAAGACTCTAATTTGAGGGGAATGCATCTCCAAGCAGTCTGGAGTGCTATGCTCCATTCATGGCACTCTTGACAAATTGGAGGCGGAGAATAAGGCTCTGGACTCCTCCCATTCCCTTGACCCTAACCCTGACATGCTCGTGCAGCTCCGGGGTAAACTTACCGATTTCACAGACAAGGCCAATAGAGAGCTTGCATTTCAGAGCAGGGAGGCGAGGGCGCACCGCTTTGGCGAGGGGGACTGTGCTGGCAAGACTCTTTGCAAACTCCTCCAATCGCCCCACACCGCATCCTATATTGCTGCTCTCCGGGACTGAGGCCCGGATAGAACTACCTCTCCTGAGGAGATCAAGGCTCGCTTCATCGCATTTTACTCTCAACTTTATACGGTCGGGACCGTGCTACCGCGCGACGTTCTCGATCAATATTTCGACACCCTTCAGCTCCTTTGGCCTGGAAATCCCCACTAGGAATTCCTTGACGAGCCATTCTCCAAAGAAGAAATCCTTGCTGCTATTAATGGTCTACCCGGTGACAAGGCCCCTGGCTCGAATGGCTTGCCAGAATTCTTTAGGAAAGCATTTGCACCCCTCCTGGGCCCGCATCTTGCTGCCATGTGTATCGAATCGTATGAAAGTGGCCAAATTACCCCCTCGCTTCGCGAGGCATTGCTCCTGCTACTCCTGAAACCAGATAAACCCCCGGAGCTCTGAGATTGTTATTGTCCCTCTCTTTAATCAATACGGCTATCAAGATCTTTGCCAAACTACTTGCCTCCCGCATTTTACCCCTCACTCCACTTATCGCTCGCCCGGACCAGTCCGACTTCATTGCCAGCCGCGCAACTTCCCATAATCTCCGGACCATCTTCTCCATCCTTCATCAAATCAATCCTGCACTCCTGGCTGTGGCCACCTTACTGGATGTCACCAAAGCCTTTGAGATTCTCGGGTGGCCCTTTCTCTTTTACCTCCTCCCTCGCTTAGACTTCATACTGGTTTTCCTGTACAAAGTGCAGCTTCTTTACACCCTCCCTACAGCCTGCCTTCAGATCAATGGCGGACGACATTGCACTCTGTGTCCGCAACCCTCAGGAGAATCTCAGCCCATTGGTCCACAAGGTGATACGGTTCTGGGGCTACTCTGGCATCCAGGTCAACTGGAGTAAGTCTGTTCTTTTCCCCTTCACAGATGCTCCACCCCCTTTACTCCGGACGACCCTTTTGTATGGGCGTCGGGTCCGCCTAGATACTTAGGTATCTGGCTTAGTAGGGACGTAGATGAACTTTGGAGGGACAACTTTGGCTGCGCTGTGGACTGGCTCGAGTCAAAGATTCCCCTCTGGCCACGATTACCCCTTTCCCTGGCGGGCCGCATAGCCATCGCTAAGACGGTGGTGCTCCCGAAGTTTTTGTATTTATTTGTAAATATTCCCATCCCTCTCACTGCACACTTCTTTTGCAGATTGCACTCACTAATATTACCTCTGGTCTGGGCTGGTCGACAGTCTAGAAGCGCATATAATATCCACAACCTCCCGGTGTCGCATGGTAATCTTGGTACCCCCGCCTTTAAATGATACGCCCTCAGTGCCCAGGCAGTTGTCTCAATTTTTGGCTCCACCCAACTCCTTTTTAGCAGCATGTCACAGTATAGGTTGACCTCGATGCCCCTTGGCCGCTAACAACCGCATTATTTGAAACTTCAACGCATCGAGATCGACATGGTTAAAACTTTTGATGGGCCTGGGACTGACTCCGGAAACTCTCAGGCGCTAGCATGCTCCCTGCTAATGCCATCCCTATGGCCCATTACATGGCATTCCCCCCGCTAAAGACAGGCGGGATGGTTAAACACGCGACCTGCTTGGCGCTCTCTATGGTGTCGGACCTCTACGCTGGGGACACTTTCTTCACCTTTGCTGCCGATTCCGGCCCCATGGACCCTCTGCTCTACTATCACCTAAGGGCTCTCTGCAAGGAGCTTTATCCAACGTTTCCTCAGCCACACCCCTCGATGGCCATCCTTAAGTTTCTCTACACATCCCCATCTCCCCAAAAGCTGGTCACTAAGATCTATGCCCTTGTCTTTGCATCATCTCACATCTCAACAGACTGTGCACGCGTGGCATTGATTGAAGAGCTAGGCATCAAACTCTCTGAACAGATCTGGCTTTACTGTTGCAATCAGACTAAATGTTTCTCCCCAAACTACCGCCTGTGCCTCATTCACTTTAAGTACCTGCATAGGTTTTATCGTACCCCTGCTCATCTGTATAAATTGGGCCTCATCCCCAGTGATAGATGTTTGCAATGTTCCGCTCCAGCAGCAGACTTCTCCCACCTTGCCTGGCTGTGCCATTAGATCTCAGCATACTGGTGTGAGGTGTGTGCCCCTATCTCGGAGATCAGCTTGTCGCCGGTCCAGCTGGACCATTTGCTTTGCCTTGTAAGCTTTGTGAAATTCTGCCCTGATGCTACACGCCGCCTGACTATGATTCTCCTTGCTCTTGCGAGGTGCAGGGTTCCATGTGCTAGGGTTGAAGGCCTGTACCCTCTTGTCCGAATTCTGGGACCTGATGCAGGCCACCTCCCACCCAATTGACATAAGGGGTACACTTGTATCTTATCTCTCAAGCTGAAACTCCCTGCATCCTGCGACATCTACTGCGTTCCCTGCCAGCATTCCACCCGCGGCGGCGGCCGGTGTTGCCAGTGAGGTGCCGTGACCCTGTTTACAAACCCCTCTGCTCCCCTAGCTCCTCTCCCACATGTGTCGGGCCTCTCCCATGAGCTTTCATTTCCTCCAGTGCTGCCACAGAATGTTCCTCTCTGTATCAGTAACGTGCTTTATGTTTTCGAAGTAACCTCTGTTGCATATTACTGAATGTGGTTTTCCCATACATTTGGGGTCCCTCTGCTCGTATATACTGTCTTGATGAAGTGCAAGTTTGTAACCTTGATGTGCAATTATGTTCAATAAAGGTTTTTGAAAAATAAAAAAAATTGCGATGGATTTGCAGATCCTCTATGAATTTGTGGCACAATTTCACAGATAAATGATTTGCATATATATATGTATCTGTATCAAGTGCTACCATTCGGCAGAACTTCCCCCATTCACAACTTACCTGGGAGCTCCAGAATGCATTCTGGGTCCTGCAGTCCATGAAAGATCACAGGACTTGCAGCAGGTGTGCTGACATCGTCGTTGGGGGCGGAGACATGCTACAGAGGCTCCTGCTCAATTAAGTGGCCCGGACTTCACTGGCATTCTGCCTACAGCAGGTCTTTGTTCACCGAGGGATCGGATAGCCTGGGCCCGCCCGTGGTGTTGGGAGGAAAAGCAGGTGGTATGAGGCATTCCACCTCATGCTGGTCGGAGAGCTTTGCCTGTCTGCCCCCACTGAAAAGGATTCCCGATTATTTAAGGTTGGAGCAGTTGGGGACCCGAGGAGGCTGTATTTTTTGTATCTCAAGCAGGAAAATTGTTTTTGAACTTTGCGCAGTGTCCTGCATCAAGCGCTACCATTCGGCAGAACTTACCCCATTAACAACTTACCTGGGAGATCCAGAATGCATTCTGGGTCCTGCAGTCCATGAAAGATCACGGGACTTGCAGCAGGTGTGCTGACATCGTCATTGGGGGCGGAGCTTGTTTGGATTTCTAAATATAAGTGGCAGGACGCGCATTTGTGCAAAGGACTTGTCTCTGACTGCTTGGGTGCTGAAGAAGGCATTAACATGCCGAAATGCATTCGCCAGATATTGAAAATAAACAGCTTTGTCGGTGTTCCCCTTTGTGGCCTCTGCTTTCTTTTACGTAAATAAGGGTGTTTGTATATATATATATATATATATATATATATATATATATATATATATATATATATATATATACATATATATTACCTACTGGCGTCTCGCCAGTAGGTATATATAGTTAGGATTTTTTCTCTATGGGATTTTTGAAAATTCTATGTCTAATAACTTTGGCGTTTGTGGACGGAATCGGCTGAAATTTTCAGGAAAATGGCACATTTTGTTTCTGAGCAGCCCCTGAAAATTTGGGGGGGGGTTCGTCAAGGGGGGGCCGAGAAAAAAGGGGGGTCCCAAAACGCGTTTTTCCCATGTTAATTTCCATAGGGCGGTTGGCCTCACTTTTAGCTCGAACGGCTGAATGGATTTGCACGAAACTTGGCAAAATTGTAGTCACTGTTAGCCCGATGTGCCTTTGCTAGGTCTCAATATATGTCCTCCAGTGGATTTTGAGAAATTAACGTTCAAAACAAGATATATATCTGTAACAGCGCTCCGGGCTGCGCTCCGGTCCGCTTACTTTTCGCGAAACGGAACTTTGCGATGCGAAGCTGATTGGCTCCCCGGTGTCTGTCAACATTCTAAACAGTCCGGAGCGGCCGCCATCTTATCTCTCGGTAGGATCGAGAGAGAAGAAGAGGTGAAAAACGAAGGGGGAATTTAATGAAAGGGGGCAAGGTATACCCCTCTTGACCCCCTAGGAATGTTGTTGGGGTTATTAAAGGGTCCCGTGGGGAAAATAAAAAAATATATATTTTTCACGGTAGAAGCGCTTCACGGGCCGCAAACTGGGCCGCAAACTGGTAGCGAAACGGGAATTTGCCATTTTGTGCTTCGTTTTAATTAAATTACTAGGTATAAGGGGGTGCGGGAGACGTATCCTAATCCCTTATGTTTTCTGAGGGTGGCTGAGGAGGCTCATATATGTTGATACATGTCTTCAAGCGGCTGTGCGTGAGCTTTTTTTTTTTTTGCTGCGTGACGTCTGTTAACGTTCGATTCGATGGAAATCAGGAAGTGTTGACCGCCAATTTGTCAGTGCGATAAAATATTTTGTTATAAATGAATCCTTATTGATAAACATTGTCTGCGCCATCTTGCCTTTTTTCCAATGCCACAATTTTGTCGTGCACGGCAGCCATTTTAGATGCCAGGCCGGTCCCAGGCTATCACCTAGCCCTGCGGATGTAGTTTATGGCCCCAGCTGTAGAGAATCCAGACATGCCAACCCTCCCGATTCAGGCGTGAGACTACTGATTTCAGTGCTAGTCTCCCGCCTCCCGATTTCTGCAAGCAAAAACCCGGGGGCATATTACCAACAACTAGCGATAATTTTTGTCTCTAACTTGTTTAGAGACAAAAATTATCGCCGCACATCGGCGATTTTTATCGCAGATAAACCTTGCTATTAGCAAGGTTTATCGCAAATGCGATAAAAAACGGCCGCAATGCATGAATATCGCTGAAAAGTCAGCGATATTCATGCATTATCGAGCAAATGCTCTTAGCCATGTTATCCACCTCCCATTGGATAACATGGCTAAGAACTGCTCAGGGCAGGTATTAGCTTTTTGAGATATTCGCGCTTAGCGTGAATATCTCCAAAAGTTGGTAATAGGAGATAGCGATGTTAGGGACTGTTTCCAGTCGCTAACATCTTGGCACGCCCACTTTGCATGTCATTAGTGATAAATATCACTGACATGCAAAGCGGGGCCCAAGATGGTCGCTATCTCCTTTTAGCTGTCACTAACTGGTGTTAGCGACAGCTTGGTAATAGGGAGATAATTTTATCTCCGCTTTCTTGGCTTTTAAAGCCAAAAAAGCAGAGATAAACCCCCTTGATAATATGCCCCACGATTCCTCGGGGGTTTCAGCTGACAAGGCTTGGTATTGTGTTACGTGGTAATTCTTCCAGGAAACGTCAGAGGGTCGATGCAGGGGTTCTAGAAGGGGTGATAAATCATTTAAGCCTCATGAACAAGCGCATGGTCTTTTAAAGATCTGTGAAGTACTCGGGGCGGCGGTGTGTGTGTGTCCTCTTTCAGGAGCGGGCGGGGGGGGGCACTGCCAGCAACTTGCCAGGCCAGGCAGTGTTCAACACTTGCATCACCCTTTCTCTGCCTGCTATTGCGCTCCATGCTTCGGAAAGGTAAGAAAAAGAACGTGCATTTGAGTTTGAAATGTCCGATCCTGTAGCAGTACACTTGCAAAGCCCACACATGACAATAACCTGATTCAAGGCCCCATTCACCCGATTTTTTAAAAATATATAGCACTCCAAAAAAGTAGGATTATAAAACTTTATTAACTTTTAAATATAACGAACGGAACAAAAACTGTAACAAACATTTAACATTTTTGACAAAAAAAAGCAACAATGGTCAGAAGCTGTCTTTTGTGCGAATAGTCCCAAGGCAGCACAACGTGCTGAGTTCTGGACGGCACCCAGGTGATGTCACCTGGGTGCCGCACTGGTTTTTGGGATCCTACAATGCAGCTCAGAAAAACAGCGTGGGGCGTCCCGGGTGGTGCGGGGGGAGGCCTCGTCAGTAGCGGTCTGTTGTGCGAATAGTCCCAAGGCAGCAGAACGCGCTGAGATGTGGATGGCACCCAGGTGATGTCCAGTAAACTGCCGCACTGGTTTTGGTATCCTACAATGCTGCTCCGAAAATTGGCGTGGGGCGGCCCGGGGGGGGGGCGTGGGGGAGGCGGCGTGAACGGGCCTCCCCAGGTGGCGGCCATCCAGCTGAGTTGCGCCCGCTCTTGCGGCTACAGCGTCTCGCTCACCATGTAGTTGAGTTGCTCCCACTCTTGCAGTGCAGCGATAGGCGGCTGCCACAGGACTTAAAATGGCGGACGGCTCTTCGGTTTTGGGCCTGGTCCACTAAAATGGCCCTGGGACACCTTGGAACTCGGACGCTTGCCTGCTAGGGCTTGGGCTCCATTCTCGAAAGCGTCCCCTCAGCCGTGAAGATTCTACAAAAGTCTTGGGGGCCCTCGACTCCTGCAGGCTTCCGGTGGGGAGCGGCTGCCATGATTGCTCGCGGAATGACCACGACGGAGCCACGAGATGGTGGTGCTCTCATGCTGACGCCAGCTTCAGTCTGAATCATCCAGAAACAAGGTGGGGCTTTCATCGTTTGGGAAAAAAAAATGTTCTAAACCAATGAAAAGTGTTATTTTTAGGTCATATGACCAAGCCTTCCATCTTTAGGAAACCAAAAGTAAAATGAACCAATGAAAAGTTTTATAAACAAGTCACATGACCTGTTATGCGGCATAGGGCTACAAAAAGCGTAGAAAATCCGTTGGCACGTGAGGCGGCGTCAGTAGCGGACCGGTGTGCGAATAGGCCGAAGGCAGCACAACGCGCCGAGATCCGGATGGCACCGAGTTAGTGTCCAGCAAGTTGCTGCACTGGTGTGGCCATCCTACAATGCTGCGCCGAAAGACGGCGTGTCCAGCTGAGTTTCGGTCACTCTTGCGGTACAGTGACTCGAACGCGCCGAGATCCGGATGGCACCGAGGTTGTGTCCAGCAAGTTGCCGCACTGGTGTGGCCATCCTACAATGCTGCGCCGAAAGTCGGCGTGGGGTGCCCCATTGGCTTATGAGGTGATGTCAGTAGTGGACCGATGTGTGAATAGGTCGGAACCAGCACAAGGCGCCAAGATCCGAATGGCAAGTCCTGGATGTTGAGTGCCATAGTTGAGAGTTCTGAGCAGTGCTTGTAAGACTATCTGAAGCTTATTTGCACCTGCTGCTGCTTCACTATTGCCCGAGGTGGTGTCCAGCAAATTGCCGCACTGGTGTGGCCATCCTACAATGCTGCGCCGAAAGACGGCGTGTTCAGCTGAGTTCCGGTCACTCTTGCGGTACAGTGACTCGAACGCGCCGAGATCCGGATGGCACCGAGGTTGTGTCCAGCAAGTTGCCGCACTGGTGTGGCCATCCTACAATGCTGCGCCGAAAGTCGGTGTGGGGTGCCCCGTTGGCTTATGAGGTGATGTCAGTAGTGGACCGATGTGTGAATAGGTCGGAACCAGCACAAGGCGCCAAGATCCGGATGGCAAATCCTGGATGTTGAGTGCCATCGTTGAGAGTTCTGAGCAGTGCTTGTAAGACTGTCTGAAGCTTATTTGCACCTGCTGCAGCTTCACTATTGCCCTGGTGTGGCCAAAGATCGCCCATGACATAGGCGGCCGGCTCCCGAGGTCCGGCGGAACTTTTTTCCTTTTCCTTTCTGCTTCTTGTCCCACAATCCGTTTCACCTGAAGACACGACCAGGTCCCTGAATGTGTGCAGGGGGACGCTATTGATTGAATGAAAATGGCGGCTTCACACAAAGCTGACTCAAGCGTTGCTGTTGATGCTATACAGACAAAAATTGGTTTTCAGTTTGTACATTCTTCAGGATTTTTTTTTCCATCCAAGGTTGATTGAGAGTTTGTAGAAAAATGGCTTCAGATTTTCCACATATTACTCTTCAACATTCTTCCTAAATGTAACAATGTGAGACTCACTAGGAGAACGGCTGTTTATCTTTCCTTTCAAAATGCTGCCAACAATATTTTCTGAATGGAAGACACCATCTTGTAGCATAAAGGGCCGAAAGGGGTTCTGGTCTGGCCGATGGTTGGTGGAGACATTTTGACTATATCTTGGACCTGAACGGCCTCGCCCAAAATGGCGCCGGTATAAATGGGACTCGTAACTCCTTGTTGTGTACTGGTTGAACAACCTTGATATCACGAGATATGAATGCAGTTTTGATGCTCATGGCGGGCGGGGACGAGAATTGATTGAATATTTCGACATCCCTATTGATATTAAGTTCTGATGTGTTATTGATTACTGTACTATTGAAAGTTCGAATTAACGTCACCCATGGTACTTGCACGCAAATGTATATCTAGATAACTTTTTTGTAAGTGGCCCTGTCGTATTTTAATTACAAAATGTACGTCCACCGATTCCGCAACTGTTAGACATCTTAGTTCTTGCAACCTAATGGCTCGCTCGTTACGTTCCTCTATAATGTAAATGTCTCCTCATCATATACGATTTCAGTTTGCTCCGTGGCCGGCCCACGTGGTTATAGGCCCGTATTTGTATACTGACATTTTCACAATAAAGGTTTTTAAAACAAAACATGGTAGTAGTATTTACATTGGTAAAGTTTTTACTTTTAGTCACTGTTTTCGAATCAGTAAAAGGCAAGTGAAATAAAGCAGTCCAATTACATGACGGATAAAAGGTATAATATGTAGGAACGCAGTAAAGATAAATGGTCAAGGGCAGTTGTGTTTTCCACTCCTGCAACATAAAGTGATTGATAAGAATCTGATAATCAGGCGTATCGGCGACTAAGACAGCAGGCCGAGTCTCTTTTACTCACCGGCTCTGTCATGGAACGAAGAAATGCCCTTTTTCTCAAAAAAGGAATATATTTTACTTGCAGGACAGTTGTAAATTTTCCGGGAAAGTACATTAGCCTGGAATATTATAACATATATGTTATAAAAAAAAAGTTCGAAATCAATAAAAAGCGTATTTTTTAGGTCATATGACCAAGCCTTTCATCATTAGAATAACAAAAGTAAAATGAACCAATAAAAAGTTTTATTAACAAGTCACATGACCTGTTATGCTTACGTTACGCGCTGCGCGCCGCGCCCCGGATCACTTCCGGGTGCGCTAACGCGGCGTGTCATATAACGCATTACGCGACAACGTAGGTCAAGAATATAGTCAAAATGTCTCCACCAACCAGCGTTCGGAACACAACCCCTTTCAGCAGTCCAAAAAGTTCTGTAAAATGACAACAGCGGGGACAGGCAACAAGAACCATCAGTCAAAGAGGGGAGGGCAAGTTCTTCTCTACCGGGTCATGTTGGGGCGCTACCGGAACTGATCGAATTGGTAGTCTACAGTGTTTCAGATGTTTCAGACTAAAGCTGGCGTCAGCATGAGAGCACTACCATCTCGTAGCTCCGTCGTGGCCATTCCACGAGCAGACATGGCAGCCGCTCCCCACCAGAAGCCTGCGGGAGTCGGGGGCCCCCAAGACTTTTGTAGAATCTTCACGGCTGAGGGGACGCTTTCGAGAATGGGACCCAAGCCCTATCAGGGAAGCGTCCGAGTTCCAAGGTGTCCCAGGGCCATTTTAGTGGACCACGCCCAAATCTGAAGAGCCGGCCGCCATTTTGAGAGTCCTGTGGCAGTCGCCTATCGCTGCACCGCAAGAGCGGGAGCAACTCAACTACATGGTGAGCGAGACGCTGTAGTCGCAAGAGCGGGCGGTAAACAGCTGAATGGCGGAAGAGGCACAGTGTAGCAAAAGCGGGCGGAATGGCAACTAAAACGGTAAAGGGGCGCCCCACTACAGCGTGTCTTCAGGTCAAACGGATTGTGGGACAAGGTCCAGAATAGAAGAGTCATCAAAAGGCAAAAAGTTCCGCCGGACCCCGGGAGCCGGCCGCCTATGTCGGGGGCGATCTCAGGCTAAACCGGTGCTATAAGACTTGGGGAGGGGGTCGGAGCCAAGCGTCTTCTCCGAGTCCGTGCCATCACACCGCCCCTCGGGGGCCTCCGTCAAGCGGTTTAGGGAGGTACCATATCACATTGTTTTCAAATGCAGTCAGGTCCACAAACGACACTCACTTACTTTGAGAATAGTGAAGCTGCAGTAGGTGGAAATAAGCTTCAGACAGTGTTACAAGCGCTGCTCAGAACTCTGAACTATGGCACCCAACATCCAGAACTTATGCCATTTGAGAATGGCAGTGACATTGAAGCAACTTAGGGACCAAAACCATTAACGTACTTTCACGTATGAAAATCTTACTTGGGGAGGGGGCAGGAGCGAAGCGCCCCCTCCCAGTCTGCGCCACCACACCGTATGTTGAAAATCTGAAGCCATCGTTCTACAAACTCAACTAACCTTGGATGGAAAAATCTAGAAAAATGTACAAACTGAAAACCAGTTTTGGTCTGCATAGCATCAGTAGCAACGCTTGCTATCAGAGTGCATGAGTTTCATGCTCGATCGATTGAGCTAGCCGGATCGGGCAATAAAAAGTATAAAATAGTTATGTAAATAGTTATTTAATAAAATGTTTTACCCTGTTTCTTTGCTGGTGTGTTGTCTATATTTTTAATATTTGCATAGGGTTTGTCGTTATTTTGGGCGGGGTGGGTGACGGAGCCGAGCTGTCTTGCAGCCCTCATTGTGTGGAGCTCAGTTCATCTCACTATTTTCGTATTTCTCATGAAGGGTTGTTCCTAATATTTCTATTTTAGCGAGGTCAAAAAGAGATCCAATTAGTGGCCTACTGATTTTGCTCGATTAATTTTATTTTTTTACACGATTTTTCACGATTTTTCACTATCTGCAAAGACTAAACAGAGTATTGCGACTTTGTGCTTGTTTGTAAATAGAGAATGAACCAAAGAGAATCAATTGTAAAACAGTAAATGCTTGGATAACAATAAATCAAATGGAGAGACAAGCAGGCACGACGGATTACAACGGGGGTAAAGGCCTGCGTTAACTACTCTTCACTATCTGCAAAGAGAGAGTACTACTAAGAGAAAAGAGGGGAGGGGGGCAGCGTTCAAAGCACATCAGCGTGCATAAACACGAAAAAGTTTTTACCTATCACGTACTTGACATTTTACAGCTTTTGATATTTGCTATTAAAAAACCAATGAAATTCACTGAAAAAACCATAGGTTATAGGCCATATATAGTTAGGAATTTGCATTTACAAAACCTTGAAAATTCACTGAAAAAACCATTGGTTATAGACCATATATAGTTAGGGATTAGCCTTTTCAAAACCTTATTTTACTCACACAAAACCATTGAAATTTCATATATAGTTAGTTCCACTAACTATATATCGCGCACCCGCAATCCACTGCTGATGATGTCACATATTACATAATTCATGACATGGTTAGGGACATCACTGATGACATCACTGATGACATCTCAAATGACATCACTGATGACATCTCAAATGACATCACTGATAAAATCACTGATAACATCTCATTTGACATGACTGATCACATCACTGATGATATCATTCATGTGATAATACCATGAACCTCTTCAGACTCTAATATAACCTTAGATACAATCAGTGTAAACAGACAGTCACAGACTGTCACTCATCCATGGAGTTACTCACACACCTAGTCAGTTATGCAAAAAATCAATCACACCTCCATTTTCTCAACTATACAGTTATACACACCTTACTTATTCAAACATATACTAACACATATTTACTTTACTCTCTTATACAATCCCTGATATTTGTTCACAATGATCCATACAGCCACTCACACATTCACTGGCTCTTATGCACAGTTATTTATATATGTCAACTCTCACATGTACTGTGTTTTACATATGTACTTACTTTGACATATAGCACTGAGATATCCATTCACTCACTAATACACTCATGCACAGTCAACCGCCCATACAGCTGTTTCCACATGCACTTTTGAACCCATACATATAGTGAATCAACTACTCACACATCTATGTACAGAATCACACACCTCCCAGCCACCCATACACACACACTCAGTTTCCCATACAAATACTTGGACAACCAATGAATAACCCATACAGTTACTCATATAGCTACTGATCAACATATGCAGCAGTTTGTATAACAACAGATATAATGATGCACAAATTAAAACAGTTTAGTCACTAACCCATGCACTCAGTGAGACACATTTAATCACTCACTCATACAGTCAGTCATGCACCTACTAAATCCTTCATCCAGACACTTATACATCCACTCATTCTTCAATATGTAAGACATATTTTAACTTTACAGAAACATACAGTCACTGGATGTTGTCATCAGTGATGTCATCAGTGATGTCATTTGAGATGTCATCAGTGATGTCATCAGTGATGTCACTAACCATGTCATGAATGATGTAATATGTGACATCATCAGCAGTGGAACTAACTATATATGAAATTTCAATGGTTTTGTGTGAGTAAAATAAGGTTTTGAAAAGGCTAATCCCTAACTATATATGGTCTATAACCAATGTTTTTTTCAGTGAATATATATATATATATATTAAATCACCTCCTGGATACTTTTCTCTTCGCAGAAAACCAGAGTCGAGGCCCCAATAGTGCGCAAAAGGGTAATATAAAATATAATACATCTAAACAAGAATACTTTGATAACTTGAGCAACTGGAAAGCACGAGGTACTTTGGAAGACGATGAATATAATTATCTTCTGTGCAAAAACCCGAAGATTCCAGCTTTATACTTGTTGCCCAAGTAACATAAGGATGTAAACACGCCTCCAGGGAGGCCAATTGTTTCCTCAATGGGGAGCTTATTGGAAAATACTTCTGCATATATTGATTATTTCCTACAGCCATTTGTACACAAGCTGCCCTCGTATGTTAGAGACACCTCCGATTTTCTGCGTATTATTGACAATATGGCATGGAAGTCGGGGTATTGTCTAATTAGTTTTGATGTCTCTAGCCTTTACACAAGTATTTCGCAAAACTTGGGTATAGATGCAAGCAAACATTTTTTAAGGGGCAGGTCACTTTCACATCTGACACATACTGATATGCTTTTGGAGATGATGAGGATTTGTCTTCAAAACAATTTTTTCATCTTCCACAAACAGCTATATAAACAAATTAGGGGGACGGCGATGGGTACTTGCTTTGCCCCCAGCTTTGCGGGGCTCTACCTGGGCTGGTGGGAGGAGCTAGTGGTGAAAAACATCTCCCACTATAGTACCCACGTCGTCCTCTGGGTTCGCTACATAGATGATATTTTCTGTGTTTGGGACGGCACATTGAATGAGGCAAAAGAATTTGAAACTATACTCAATGACAACTCTCTCAATTTGACATTTACAAGCACGATGAGTCAAAAGCAACTTGAATTCCTTGATGTTAAATTAGAAGTTAAGAATGATGGACTGTGCAGCACTTTGTTCCGTAAAACAACAGCAGGTAATAGCTTGTTACACGCGAAAAGCTGCCATCCACCTAACCTGATTAAAAGTATCCCAGTGGGAGAACTTATAAGAGCAAAACGGAATTGTAGCACCCAAGAAGGATACATACTGGAAAGAGATCGCATGAACAAAAGATTCCAAGAGAGGGGATATAGCTGATACATAATTAAACAAGCAGAGGATCGAGTTAACCTACTTACTAGGAAAGATCTTCTTATCCCTAAAGTACAGGATAAAAAAGTGGAAAATGAACAAATAAGATTCATTACCACATATGACAGTCAGGCATGGCAGGTCCGTCGCAGTTTAAATAAATACTGGGATGTATTAAAATTAGACAGCGATGTAAAAGAAGCTATAAATGAGAAACCTGCAATAACTTACAGAAAGGCAAGATCTTTAAAAGACAGTCTAAGTCCCACTCTCATCAGTAAACCACAAAAAACTAATAAGATTCAAGGGTTTTTTCCATGCCGGAAATGTAAGGCCTGCAGGCATAGCCACAACTGCAAAGTATTGAAACTGTCACCAGATTATGAACCACACAAAATTAACAAACATCTACATTGCAATACTGACTTTGCAATTTATGCGCTACGTTGCCCGTGCAATAAATTCCACATTGGGTGTACAATTAAGCGAGCAAAAATGAGAATACTGGAACACCTTAGGGCAATAAAGAACTTAAACCAGCAATATCCAGTGGCAAGGCACTTTGCAGTGGAACACAAACAAAACCCTGATCTCCTTGAGTTTACTGTAATTGACTGCATTGAGAGAAAGGAGAGGGGAGGGAACAGATGGCTGGAATTACGCAAACTGGAGTCTAAATATATTAATCAGTACGACACTTTACAGCCGAAAGGGCATAATGTGGGTGATGAGCTGGCAATTCATCTACAAAGTTAACATGTTTCTGTAAATTTATTTTAATAGTGACAGCCGCCGAAAGAATGTCTCCATTTCTTATGGTTATTTTAAAAGTTTTTAAGTTGTGATCAAACTAAGCACGGAACAGCACAAGTAAAGAATACCATTGTTTTTTGTTTTGACTTGCAGGATATGAAACTGAAAATATGGATGTCCATGCCCACTGGGGCAATACTATTGAACAACCACTAGAGAAACAACATTATGCCCACTTGGGCAAGACTTTCAAACTACCATTAAGTCCATCTAAAAACATTTGGAAATAGTGTATGCATGCGGCTGCATTAATGGACTACAAATGGACAAAACCAAATATAATTGTCAAATATAATTGTAAACAACACAGTTATATCTGTATACAAACATGTGGGTTCAACATGCAATATCGTTTGTTAAATAACTGCAATTTAATTACAACCACTTGGTTAATACGGAGCAACATTGTAACGCTTTGAGTATTTTGTTTATGTTGTTTGATCACATGCACAGAAAATACGTTTGTATCACTTTAAAGGAATGGCAATGGATTAGATCTCCACCCGTGAGCAAGAAGTCGGTTGACTTCGAAACGCGTAGGGTAATTTTTCCTTGTGCCTAATAAACCCTTTTGTGCACTATTGGGGCCTTGACTCTGGTTTTCTGCGAAGAGAAAAGTATCCAGGAGGTGATTTAATACTTGTGGGTCGGCGACCCAGTCGAGAGCCCGCCGAAGAAAGCGGCAGGAACACGCCGCTTTCTGTGTTTGGTATATATATATATATATTAATTGCAGCATGAGCGGTCGTCATGCTTTCCATGGGACACCAGTCGTTTGTGACTCTGCCTTTTCTGACCGGACATTGGGAGGAGTACGTGAGTGCTATTGGCAGAGTCCCCGGATGTGCAGCCAGGCAGCGGATATTGGATGACTGTGGTGAGAGACGGTGGTCCCAGAGCGGGGCAGCCTTCGCAGTTGCCAGCATGGGATCCGGTGTTCCTGCCTCAAGAAATGCCTCGCCCGAAATACTGGCGCTTTCCGGTGACTGGGCACCGCTGATACTACAGGTGATGCGGTGAGGTGGTTACGGCGCAAACATCCTTTTTGCCATGAGGTCGCCCCCAACCCTGAGGTGATGTCTGATTATATTTACATCCTTGCTGCCAGGTATTTAACTTTGCCCCAGTGTCATTCTTCTATTTAGCAGCCCGATTCAGCTATATTAACACTTGTTGACCCGCACCTGCAAGCAGTAACAGGCCAATGTGTGGCATTATGGGACCGGTAGTTTCAAGGAGATTGATGCACAAGTTCGACATTTGGCATTGATTCCGAAATACAATTGATGTAGGAACATGTGACCCCGAGGTGGAAACCCTTTGACTCCTGTCACTACAAATCATGGCAGTTTGGCAGGCAATCTTTCCGACAAGTGTATTATATGCAGCTGAGGGCCTAAGACGCAATGAACTGCAATAACATTATCGGCTCATCTGAGCCTACGTGGACACAGATGCCTGACAATTTTGAACTATCAGTTCCGCTCGGCAGCGTGGATTTTTAACACTTCTTAACACATTTTAAGTGTACAGACTTTACAGGACTAGTATTTGGTTGCAGATTTTATTTGCTTTAATTTTTCCCACTGTGACGCAATCCCATGCATAAAATGTTTTTCTAAACTGTCTGTTCTTACTAGACAAGCTCTCAGTCAAGTGTATATATTTCGTGATTTTTGCATTACGTTATTTTCTGTCTGACATTTTGCAATCATACAGCTGTATTGTACTGCCATACACACTTGCATTTTGTTGGACTATGGGACGATTGGTCACACTTAAATGTGTTTTCTATGTCCATTGCAAAGTCCAGTGGGAGGTCCAGTGGGAAGGGCTATTTCACATACACAATCTATGGCGCCAAACTAGATTGAGAAAGGCCTCTGTGAAGGCCGAAACGTTTTTCTGTACCTGGGATTGAGGGCGACATGATGTAATAAATTGATGCCGAATCCTGAAACCACTTTGTGCTGTGCCTTCTTCCACGGAGTTTTGCTTCACGGGAGCTGGATTTTCTGTTCATATATATATATATATATATATATATATTACCTACTGGCGGTCGCCAGTAGGTATATATAGTTAGGATTTTTTCTCTATGGGATTTTTGAAAATTCTATGTCTAATAACTTTGGCGTTTGTGGACGGAATTTTTTAGCTCGAACGGCTGAATGGATTTGCACGAAACTTGGCAAAATTGTAGGGACTGTTAGCCCGATGTGCCTTTGCTAGGTCTCAATATATGTGCTCCAGTGGATTTTGAGTAATTTAGGTTCAAAAAAAGATATATATCTGGGCGGAGCCTAACCACACATCTGATCTGATTGGCTGTCAGCACTTCATCCAAGAAGTGTTGGCAGCCATCTTGGGACCAATATACATGATAGCACCTCATTAAAAAGCATTGTAGTTAATAGAGGGTTTTAGGACTTTAGTTACATTATAAATCATTTGTTGATGGTACCATACTCATTTTAGGAATTGTGGTGGGTTCTAAGGTGATTTTACCATGTGAAAAAACCTTCTGCTGTGATATCATGAATATTGTTTGAAAGAAAACTAATATCTCATGATTTTCCCACAGTGGTTTGGAAGGGGATCTATAAGCTAAACTGAAAGCATATTTTCTGTAAATTCACATTATCTTTCTCAGTCATGTGAAAATGAAGTCTGACATTCTCAGTAAAACATGTACATCCAACAAGGACAGAGACTGTCAGTTGATTCCTTTGTGTTCTACTGCAGCCTCCTAGAGTG
Organism: Lissotriton vulgaris; assembly: GCF_964263255.1. Taxonomy (NCBI): domain Eukaryota; kingdom Metazoa; phylum Chordata; class Amphibia; order Caudata; family Salamandridae; genus Lissotriton; species Lissotriton vulgaris. The sequence continues at coordinate 30,329 of NW_028243748.1, forward strand.
TTCTAAAGAACAACTAGAGCGCTAACAGTCCTACTTATTACAAAGGTATGGCACACCTGAAGCCATCTTGATTGGAATAAAGTGGTAACTCTTAAAACATTTAATTTAAAAAGGAACAAAATGAGGGGGTATATTATGCAATAGAAGGTATTATTAGTGCTGCAGAAAGAAAAATTAGGGCACATTTTGAGTGACTTTTCAAATCCTCTTCTATTTCATAAAAAAATTCTGACATGCAGTCTCCCAAAATGGCCACCAGAGACAAAAGAGCCCAAATGTAGCCCAAATATCACCCAGATGTAGCCCAAGTATAGCCCAATGACAGAATGTCCCAGAGTGTTCTAAAGAACAACTAGAGCGCTAACAGTCCTACTTATTACAAAGGTATGGCACACCTGAAGCCATCTTGATTGGAATAAAGTGGTAACTCTTAAAACATTTAATTTAAAAAGGAACAAAATGAGGGGGTATATTTTGCCATGTGAATTATGATTAGTGCTTCAGAAAGAAAAATTAGGGATCATTTTGAGTGACTTCTCAAATCCTCTTCTATTTCATTAAAAAAATTCTGACATGCAGACTGAAACATGCACTTTGAATACCAGCAGCAGACGTCCCTGGTGAGCAGTAGCTTTACTACAGTGATCTAATGTGCAACTAGAGTGCTAACATTCAGAATTTATGGCAAATGTGTGACACATCTGAATGCCTTCTTGATGGAACCAAAGTAAACAAGCATTGAAAATGCAATAGATCTCGCCCTCGTTTAAGTTAAAGCCATTCTGTTTGTAATGAGGTGGCTTTTTAGCTTTGCTTTTATTAGTGTTTTTTCAACTTTCATGTAAATAACATGCATCTGTATGCATATAAGTATATGTATGCATGCATTTATGTTTGTATTTATATAGATATACAGATGATATATGTTTATATATGTATGTATATACATATATTCACTGAAAAAACCATAGGTTATAGACCATATATAGTTAGGAATTAGCATTTACAAAACCTTGAAAATTCACTGAAAAAACCATAGGTTATAGACCATATATAGTTAGGAATTAGCATTTACAAAACCTTGAAAATTCACTGAAAAAAACATAGGTTATAGACCATATATAGTTAGGAATTCGCATTTACAAAACCTTATTTTACTCACACAAAACCATTGAAATTCCATATATAGTTAGTTGCACTAACTATATATCGCGCACCCGCAATCCACTGCTGATGATGTCACATATTACATCATTCATGACATGGTCAGTGACATCACTGATGACATCACTGATGACATCTCAAATGACATCACTGATGACATCTCAAATGACATCACTGATGACATCTCAAATGACATCACTGATGACATCACTGATGACATCTCATTGGACATTACTGATCACATCACTGATGATATCATTCATGTGATAATACGATGAACCTCTTCAGACTCTAATATAACCTTAGATACAATCAGTGTAAACAGACACTCACAGACTGTCACTCATCCATGGAGTTACTGATGCTGATGATGTAATATGTGACATCATCAGCAGTGGATTGCGGGTGCGCGATATATAGTTAGTGCAACTACCTATATATGGAATTTCAATGGTTTTGTGTGAGTAAAATAAGGTTTTGTAAATGCGAATTCCTAACTATATATGGTCTATAACGTATGGTTTTTTCAGTGAATTTTCAAGGTTTTGTAAATGCTAATTCCTAACTATATATGGTCTATAACCTATGGTTTTTTCAGTGAATATATATATATATCCTTGCTCGCTGCTCCAAGGTACGGGGCACTCTTACGGCGGGTGCAAGTCCAAGCGCGTCGGAGCCTCGCGCTTCAAATGTGAAAGCTCTACCCCTCCCGGTCCCGGGTGGGAATAAGGACAGTACACACGGGAATTCTCAGTTAGAAGCAACCTTTTACTTGCACAGACGCGTTTCGGAAGCCACGCTTCCTTCCTCAATGTTTGTTACACCGCAATGCGCGTCAAAGCGCCATTTTATTTCAAAATCACACACAACTCTAGATGATGAGCATAGAGAGAGGACTGACGCGTGAGCGCCATGTTGCTAATGCATGTCATTCTACAGTGGCATAGCTATCCATAAACATTCTCCACATTATTTACATTGTTGTTAAAAATGTTCAATTTAAGAGTAAACCTCGCAAGTTATAAACGAAAGGAAATTACTCTGAAATATAGCCGTGGATCGGCAAAGAACCTCTCTCACCTATATGGTAGGTCATGGAATAGAATCTCACCGTGGATCGGCTTGTGGCAACCAGAAGGTTGCCTTTTTAGTCTCCAAAACCCCATATCTCAGTTTTACACATCTATGTTGTATGCTCAATTCCAAGTTAATAAAAAGTTGCAAAATACTTAACAATAATCCTGAAAATACCAAAAAAGTATACTTTGTTCCATCTCAACATTCATCTTAACAAGTGTCCTTTTCAAATGATTCATTGATAAGAAAGCACTGTCAATAACGGAAAGATATGCATGACAGGTAACGTTCTCATATCGCTTGTTTCTATTTACATGTGCAACCATCATGAATATACTGCATGCATACACTCTTGTTCTGTCTTTTAACTTCCAAAATGTACAGTTAATTCTTCCCCACAATTCAGTCCTAGAGGGGCCTTTGTTTGGCAGTCTATAATGTATCGAGATTCTAACCTACGAAGATTTTGTAGTTTGTCTCCTCCCCTGATATTATTGGAAATTGCGTCCAGGCAATAATATTGTAACAGACTTCTGTCGCTCTTATGTTTAATAGAGAAATGTCTTGCGACAGGGTATGTGAAGTCTCTGTTGACTATGGCCCGCATGTGTTCCAAAATGCGCAATTTCACGGGGTTTATGGTACTGCCTATGTACTTGAGCCCACAAGGACAAAGGAGGCAATAGACTGCAAATGGTGAAGTACAGGTAAGGAATTGCTTAATTTTCTTTTTGGTTCTACACCCCACAATCTCATATGAGTAAACCCTTTTGCTATTAGCACAGCCCTTGCACCGGCCACAGGGAAAGAAACCTTTCGCATCTTTTAATTTTCCTGTTCGTGTAGGGATAGGTGACAGGTGGCTATGTACCAGAGTGTCCCTCAAAGAACGTGCCCTCTTGAAAGTGATTAGGGGGTTTTCAGGTATATCACTCCCTATGATATTGTCACTTTTTAATATATGCCGGTGAAAATCAGGTTACAATCATTCTCATTCAACACTTTGATATATTGCCAAGCTGTCTCCACTGAGCCATTCCACACTATGCACAAATCGTCTATGACAGCTCTCTGGTACAGCCATGGGTTCCTGCTTCGCCCCCAGCTACGCGAATTTATTCGTGGGCTGGTGGGAGGAGCAGGAGGCCTGGGCCCCTGAGAAAGAGCAGTGGTCTAACTGTATTGTGTCATGGTATCGTTACATAGACGATTTTTGCATAGTGTGGAATGGCTCAGTGGAGACAGCTTGGCAATATATCAAAGTGTTGAATGAGAATGATTGTAACCTGATTTTCACCGGCCAGGCTAGCACCAATGAGGCAGTGTACTTGGATTTAAAAGTTGAGGTGGTTGACAATAAAATCAAAACTTCCCTCTACAGAAAGCCAACGGCAGGAAATAGCACGCTACATGCGTCGAGTAATCATCCCCATAAACTAATCAAAAGCATACCGTATGGCGAGCTTCTACAGTTGAAATGTAATTGTTCCACCAATGAAGACTTTGAGCTGGCGGCTAAGGACAGTAACGAGAGATTTGAGGCCAGGGGGTATAGCAAGCAACTGTTACAGAATACCTTAGACAGGGTAAGGATACCACTCAGACAGACCCTATTTATCAAAAAGAATAAACCCTCATCCAATATAGAAAAATTTAGAATGATTACACCGTACTCTCAAGATTGTCAACAACTTAGAAAAATCTTGAAAAGGCATTGGCATATATTAAAAAGTGACAATATCATAGGGAGTGATATACCTGAAAACCCCCTAATCACTTTCAAGAGGGCACGTTCTTTGAGGGACACTCTGGTACATAGCCACCTGTCACCTATCCCTACACGAAGAGGAAAATTAAAAGATGCGAAAGGTTTCTTTCCCTGTGGCCGGTGCAAGGGCTGTGCTAATAGCAAAAGGGTTTACTCATATGAGATTGTGGGGTGTAGAACCAAAAAGAAAATTAAGCAATTCCTTACCTGTACTTCACCATTTGCAGTCTATTGCCTCCTTTGTCCTTGTGGGCTCAAGTACATAGGCAGTACCATAAACCCCGTGAAATTGCTTATTTTGGAACACATGCGGGCCATAGTCAACAGAGACTTCACATACCCTGTCGCAAGACATTTCTCTATTAAACATAAGAGCGACAGAAGTCTGTTACAATATTATTGCCTGGACGCAATTTCCAATAATATCAGGGGAGGAGACAAACTACAAAAACTTCGTAGGTTAGAATCTCGATACATTATAGACTGCCAAACAAAGGCCCCTCTAGGACTGAATTGTGGGGAAGAATTAACTGTACATTTAGGAAGTTAAAAGACAGAACAAGAGTGTATGCATGCAGTATATTCATGATGGTTACACATGTAAATAGAAACAAGCGATATGAGAACGTTACCTGTCATGCATATCTTTCCGTTATTGACAGTGCTTTCTTATCAATGAATCATTTGAAAAGGACACTTGTTAAGATGAATGTTGAGATGGAACAAAGTATACTTTTTTGGTATTTTCAGGATTATTGTTAAGTATTTTGCAACTTTTTATTAACTTGGAATTGAGCATACAACATAGATGTGTACAACTGAGATATGGGGTTTTGGAGACTAAAAAGGCAACCTTCTGGTTGCCACAAGCCGATCCACGGCGAGATTCTATTCCATGACCTACCATATAGGTGGGAGAGGTTCTTTGCCGATCCACGGCTATATTTCAGAGTAATTTCCTTTCGTTTATAACTTGCGAGGTTTACTCTTAAATTGAACATTTTTAACAACAATGTAAATAATGTGGAGAATGTTTATGGATAGCTATGCCACTGTAGAATGACATGCATTAGCAACATGGCGCTCACGCGTCAGTCCTCTCTCTATGCTCATCATCTAGAGTTGTGTGTGATTTTGAAATAAAATGGCGCTTTGACGCGCATTGCGGTGTAACAAACATTGAGGAAGGAAGCGTGGCTTCCGAAACGCGTCTGTGCAAGTAAAAGGTTGCTTCTAACTGAGAATTCCCGTGTGTGCTGTCCTTATTCCCACCCGGGACCGGGAGGGGTAGAGCTTTCATATATATATATATATATATATATATATTCACTGAAAAAACCATAGGTTTCACACCAGTTATAGTTAGCTGGAAATTTTACTGATATAAAACCATTGAAATTCCCACGTTATAGTTAGTCGGACTCACTATAACTTGCGCGTGCAATGCACTGCTGATGACATCACATATTACATCACTCATGACATGGTCAGTGACATCACTGATGACACCATCCTTGTGACATAGTGACAGACCTTCTTTCACTATAATGTAACCCTTGAGACACATATTCAAAAATAGAAACTGAAATTTTTTTAAAAATGGAGATACCTATATCAGTTACAACAAGCAATTCAGTAATTCCACTATCTATATACACATCCACTCATTCACCAACAGTTCTATATAGTCACTCATACATATACTCACTCATCATATGAAGTGATACACCTATACATCCTGTTACACACCGACATTCATCCAAAAGTTACTCACACACATATTCTCACGTGCAAATAAACTATTGGACATCCATTTATTTGAATATAGAGTTATACACACACTTCCACCTTACTTCTATTTTAAATTACACATATTTATTCTCTTAAACAATCACTTATAGAAACACATACTTATTTAAACAGGAACTCTTACAATCTCTTACTCTCACATATACTCACTTATATACATCAATATTCACATATACTAGATTAAAACATATGTAGTTACTGATAAAGACACTAGTGAGACAGTCATTCACTCACTAACAAACACATATAGACACTCATCCACCCATACAGTCCTGTACATATGCTGTCTTCAAAACACATACAAATAAAGAGTCAGTCACTCATGCATCTATGTGCTAAGTAATACCCCCACCAAACCATATAGACACTCATACTGATACTAATAATAATATCAAATAACCCATATACATACGCATGTAGCTACTTATCAACACATGTAGCCACTTATACACAAAGTGAAACACTAATATATGTATTTAAATATTTAAACATAACTCACTAATATTTATTTTTCAGAAAGACACATATTCACTGGATGGTGTCATCAGTGATGTCATGAGTGATGTCACTGACCATGTCATGAGTGATGTAATATGTGATGTCATCAGCAGTGCATTGCACGCGCAAGTTATAGTGAGTCCGACTAACTATAACGTGGGAATTTCAATGGTTTTATATCAGTAAAATTTCCAGCTAACTATAACTGGTGTGAAACCTATGGTTTTTTCAGTGAATTTAATAGGTTTTTTAAATGCTAATTCCTAACTATAACTGGTGTGAAACCTATGGTTTTTTCAGTGAATTTCATAGGTTTTTTAAATGCTAATTCCTTACTTTTTATTCATACTCATACCTATGTGTTTTTTAGTGAATTGCTAAAGTATGTTTTTGTAAAAATGAACACTAAATGTATATTGAGATAATATTTTTAATTTACAATATTTTTTTTATATTTCGCTTTCGGTGCGCGCACGGGTGCGCGTACCGTCAGCGCACTCACAAAAAAAAGAAAAAAAAAATGAAGGAGGGACTGTGTAATAGATAGTAAGACAGATAAAAAGTGTAAAAGGAAGTAACTGAGAAAAGAAAAATGAATAAGGGAGCAAAAGAAAGAAGAAATAGGAAGAAGACTAAAGCAGAGGTTAAGGGAGATTGTAAATGGATGTTGAAAGTAAAAAGAAGGACAGTTAAGTATGGGAATGACAGGTAGTGACGGAATCAGAGGAAAAGAATAGTAGTGATTGAGGGAAAGTAAATATCAGTGTATATAAGTAAAGAGGGGTGAAAGAGGGTACATGTAAGTGAATAAGGGTAAGACATGGGGAGTAATAGAGACAAATAAGAGAGAGAGTAAAAGTAGGACTGTCACAAAGGGACTAAGTGAACCAGTAAAAAAGGTAAGTGAAGGAGTGTGCATAGGCAGAAGTACTGAAAGAAATTGAATGTGGTCGGAAGTGAACATGGAACAAAAGAATAAGTGAGGGAAGCAAAGTAAGGAAATAGAGGTGCGGTAGGGTGACAGAAAAATAGTGAAAATAAAACAAAAGGTGATAACAAAAAAGATTTTGTAAACACACTTACCATATAATCAATGCAAACTTGTATCTATGAAAGATAAAAGAAAAAACACGTTATAATTTCTTAAAAATATATAATAAAATAGAAGCAACAGTTCATGAGGTTTAAAAATCTACAAAAGTTTACTAAGAAATGATGCAATAGTGAAGGATACAAAAACAGAAAGAAAGTAATGTAGAAAGAGAAAAAAAAAGGAAAAAGAAATAGAAAGAGAACAAATTCCTAAAGGTAAATAAGATACTAAAAGAATGTAAGATATCAAATCAAAATCAGTAAAGATAAGAAAATAAAAGAAAAATGAGTGAAAAGGAGAGAAGTCTGATTGAGAAACTATAAATAAAAAAGAGGAATAGAAGATGATTGAGAGTGAGTGAAGTAAAGTAACAGAGTGAAGGGATGAAAGGAATGAAGTTAGTATAGAACGATGGATAAAACAGGAGTGAGAGAGTAAGTACACAGAAAGACAAAAGGAAGAACTAAGTGAACTACAGTACAATGGATGCAAAAGAAAAAAAAAGGAGAAAAAGAAAGAGAGGGTTAGGAAACTAAAGCAGTGGTACTGTGAGAATATGAAAAAGATAAAAAGTGGTGGAAGGAACAGAGGAAATGCAGACAGTTCCTATTAGATTAAGAAGTTGTGAATGAAGTGCATTAAAGAAACAGCGATGAAAAAAGAGTGTAAATTAGTAAAGAGAGGTAAATAAGGTTGAAAAAGAAAATGAGTATAAGACAATGTGAACACAATATAAATTACACAATTCAAACTACACAATAACTTCTACAATATGTTACATTATTTATTTTTGCTGTTCTCAGAATATATTGAATTTCACTTAAATTAGTGAGATCAAAGTCTTCATCAGATAACAGCGGGGAAAAAAAAACACAATCTAAAAGATTGTGTTTAAAAAAACCCATTCAAACATACATCTCATATAAGTACACTAATCTTTGATTCACTTACTTTTCCGTGAGACCAAATTGCAGATAGTGAAGGTCCTTTTGGTGGAAAAAAGTCTGCTGTGCTCTATAACTTCCATTTCATCGACTTCCTATGAAAAAAGATCTAACAACATCATATGTTACACTTTCCTCACGGCCAATTTGTGTCAGATATATCAGTATTTTTTACTTTGAGATCCACTTAAAGTATCTACATGAGATTGCAGATAGTGAAGGTCCTTTTGGTGAAAAAAGTCTGCTGTGCTCTATAACTTCGATTTCATCAACTTCCTATGAAAAAAGATCTAACAACATCATATCTTACATTTTCCTCACGGCCAATTTCTGTCAGATATATCAGTATTTTTTACTTTGAGATCCACTTAAAGTATCTACATGAGATAAATAATTTCAAATATTAGATTAACTAACTAACTAACTTTTATTAACTATTCCCGTCTTCAAAGGCCAATTCCCTTTACTAAAACTTTGGTTTTAAAAACACTAGATAAGAATTTGTAGAGTCATAAGGCAAACGTTGTTTATAAGTTAAATGAGAATCATTGCAGTAACTCCATCCATTTTCAGATTTTAAGTAGCATGTATAATGTCCTGAGGTGGTCGAAGGTCCATCATGATAAATAATAGCTTCAGTTGTAAAGGTCCTTCCAGAAATTGATAACTGAGAAGCCACAAAATTTTTGATAGAAGTTGTCAATTTAATTCCATCAGGTCTACATCGTTGGAAAACTAAAATGATATACTGCCCATACCTTTGTATAAATAATGTGGACAGCATTGTACAGTTACATTGGGTACACACCATATTATGATCTGCTGCTTTAACTAGATTTTTAAAAGACACTGATTTACAGTCTGGTAAAGTCAAATATATAAATCTTTCAGTGTCTATTGTAGTAGTACTTGATAAACTACAATTGTGGCAGTCATGCTGCCATTGATAAGAAAGACTGAAAAGATTATCTACATCTACACCTTCATCTTCCAAAACACCAAACATATACATTAAAAATTCCTGACAATCCTGCTGAATGTTCTGTGAAAATTTATCTTGACCAGAACACAAATCTAAAATATTTCGAATTTCTGTTACACTTTCTATTTGTGCTGTAACACTGCTACATTTCTGAAACACAGAATTCAATAAACCACACAATCTTTGATCCCGATTTTCAACAATCTGTTCTTGTAAACTTTTAAGAAAAAAAACAACATTAACCACTACATTAGCATAGCAGTTGACACCAGAACTGTTTTCAAACTGAAATCCAACAACATTTTCTCCACCATTCTTTTTCTTCCTGTTTTCAATTACAGTTTTCTCTACTTTTTGTCTTTTTGCAACTACCTCACTACAATTATCCTCATTTCTTCTTTTTCGGCCTACCACACGTTTTTCAAACAGAGGATATTGAGGCAAATGTGGAGCATACTCTCTTCTTAACCTATTGTATTCTTTAACACAATCTAGATCTGCAGAAATCTTTGTCTCATCACACGCAATCAAATACAATCCTGATAAAGTTCTGACTCGAGATAATGCCACATATGCCATACCCTCTTTAAACACAGATCTTCCAATGTTCACCAATGCACTATCTACACTTAAACCTTGAGATTTATGAATTGTCACTGCATACGCCAAACAAACAGGAAACTGTTTTCGGCGAACATATAAGTCTTTTACAAGTAAAAATCTAGCAGAACAACGACTTATTTGTTGTACTTGTTCAATGCCATCAAATTTTATTTTTAAAAATTCAATTTCATCTCTATTTCTGTAATTCACAAAATCAACAACATAACCCATTGCTCCATTTACCAGACCGCTTTCAACATTTAAATTCCTTCTCAAAATGATACGACAATTTAAACACACATTCAGAGTCTTTTCAAAACCAGCTGTTTTTGAAATACTTTTCTCCAATGAATGCAATTTAATTTTCAAATTTTCTGACAAAACAATTGTTGCACCCATATGCTCTATTTTATCTATTGCTTCTAGTTTCACAATCTCTTCATTTTCTAAGTCTAACATTTTTTGGTTGAAGATGGAACATTCTTGCAGAGTTGGCATCAAACATATCCCAGATTTCTTCTCAGTCATTTTTTTAAAAATATTCTCTGGAAGAATGTTTTCATTTGGATACAAATTTGAAATTAATCGACTATGCAAAGCTTTTTTCCCTTTCTCAGTCATTTTTCCAATTCTTACATCTTGTAGAATATTTTTATAATCTTCATCCTTGGCCTGTCGCATATTTTGAAGCAGTTCAGCATATTTAAAATTTAGCCATATATTAACATTTCCAATGCTTCCAAGGGACTTCCTGGTATCTTCATGCGTGAGCATTTTAAACACTGGTTGTCCTTTTACTGGAGTCAACTGCAATAGATCTCCAAAAACAATAATGTGTTTTCCTCCAAATAACACATCATAGTCTGTTTTAAGAATTTCTTGCATTCTCAAATGCACAAAAGCAAGCATTAGATTTGAGACCATGCTTACTTCATCTATGATAAGAAGTTTCATTTTCTTCAAGACTCTTGAAACTTCAGAACACGCATCTCCAGATAGCTTGTTGTAATGCAATTTATTATCATGTTCAACTGGCAGCATCAATAAACGATGTAGAGTAATCCCTTTAATGTTATGTGCTGCCAGACCAGTTGGAGCAGTTACAACACAAGACAGTGGTGAATCAGTCCTTTTCTGCAGATAACTTGCAACGGCTTTAATTAGAAAACTTTTTCCTGTTCCCGCTTCTCCACTTACATACAGTCGGACAGGGTCAAATAATATACATGAGCACTCTTTTTTGTCATGTCTGAATCCATGTTCAATCTGCTCTGTGACTTCATCATATATCTTTTTCTGCTCAATGTTTAATTGCCTTACCAAATCTTCTAAGTTAACTCCATCCTCTTGAGCTTGTTCCATAGCTCTTTCCACCTCATCCATGGCAGTGGCAGCTTCATTTTGGATAATTGGTCCTCCTAGTGGATCCTGGCTCAATGAAGTAGAACTCTGACTATCTTGAGAACTGTTTCTAGCTATCTCTTCAGCAATTGTGGTTTCTTGCTCCATTTCTTCATTCAACATTTGCAGATAATTTAGAAAAATAGGACATTCTATGGTATCCTTAGTTGCATTAAAAGAGTCTTCATAACAGAGAAAATCTCCAAGTAGTTCCTCTTCTGTACGCCATGGCTTAAAGAGTTGCAAAAGAGCTAAGTAGTAAAATTCTCTTTTGTCTGGAACTTCACAACTCAATTTTCGATGATTAATCAAATGGCCTTTTTTCTGCTTCACTAGACATCCTTCGTAGCCAATGAGTGCATATTTTCCATTATTGATATCTTCTGTGATGTTCCTCTTATAACTGTAGTTTTGAAGAACTTCATACAAACATGTGTTCTCAAGGTGAGTACTTCTATTTGGATAGTATGTATCCAACATATTTGTCTTCAAAATATCTGTACTGTTTGGTTCTTTTTCCGCCAAATATTCAATTTCTTGTACAGATTTCAAAACTCGGTTTCGTGTAGCAGCAAGACCAAGACTCACCCAAATGATTGTTCTTGATTTGGCATAGAGACTTGCTGATGATAACCGATCAGAACATTCATATGCTCCAATTTCTCGATGCGACAACATCTTCAGACTGAAACTGTATAATTTCTTGCTTAGACTCTTTTCATGTGAAATGTCCTCCCACATTTCCTTCAGTTCTGTCTTTTCTTTTTTGGTGATGTAAGATGTCACATATCGAGCCACAGCAATAGAGTTGTCAGCAACGAACTGAATATCCATGTTAGCATTCCACATGGACAAAATCACTGGGTTGTAATCGTTGATGTACTTAGATTCTTCATTTCTTTTCAAATTATATGTGTTTTTGGGAGATTTTCTCGTCACAGTATGTCGTAGAGATGACATCAAATTATTTACTCTTCCCTTAGAAATCACTGGTCGAGGAAATGCAAAACGACATTTCGTGTAGTACTTTTCCTTGTTTTTAAATTTTCGACGACAGTACTTTCCACAACGATGAGATTGAAAACGTAAAACTTGTTGCCTTAAATTGTTTTCTTCAGTAGATTTTGGAACAGCACATGTTGAATACTCTTCAATGAAACTCATCACTGTTTCATCTGAATCTGTTCCAAATTTGGGTGCATCTTTAATCCACAACAACATATGTATATGAGGAGCACCTCTCGCTTGATATTCCTTCCTCCAAAAGAAATCCAAAACCTCTCCAAGGGGAGGATTTTTTTTGTTGGTAATAAAAGACATCATAGCTTCAAATCTATGATTAAAATATCTGCAAACATTCACTGGATCTAAAGAACACAGTTCTCCTGGTGTTTTCAATTCTATATTTGGTATGTTTTCATTTGCCTCTCGTAGAAATTGAAGTAAATCGTCCCATGCATACTCAGCACAGCTAAGAGTGAGGAACCATGTAGGAGTTCCTAAGTTTCTTAGCATACATTTCAATTCTCCATGACGACGAAACCAATACTCATTGGTTCCACGTTGACATGCCATGAGATTGATTAGCTGAGATTCCAAAATACTGTCTTGCAGATTAACTTTCTCCATAAAGTCCCTTGCACATACATTTTGCAAATGAGGTCCACTTTTTAATATATGATTAACTGCATAAGAAAGCCCAGACAAATCACTTTCAAACAGTAGATGAAATAAATATGGAATGCATTGACGAAACCTTGGATCTTCTGCATATAATCTTAGAGTCCGGTATTCAGCTGCAGGAATTTGAACTGGTCGATCATCATATCGTCCACCACAACCTGTTGGAAATAATTGTGGAAAACAACGAGCTTCCAAACTTTCTTCCCATACACTAATGGGACTTCCTTTTGCTGCCTTCATTTGAAACAAGTCAATTGCATTTCCCATTACTTCTTTGGAATGCAAAGGATGAACAGTATAATGTTCATATATTTCTTCAGTTCTAGACACATCAACTTTTTCAATTTGACCAACTGAAGAATCACTATCTTCTTCTGTAGCTGTTTCCTCAACTCCAACACTTACATGTTTGTAGTACTCATTGTTTTTAACTAAATACAACGTTGCCTTCTTGACTTTTTTAACATCCACTAAATCTTGCCAAATTTTCTTACTCTTTGTTGGAACCCCATTAACTAGAATAACTAAAGGATCTTCTTCTACTCTTTCTACACCAATTGTATTAATATTTTTCTTTACATCTAGAGGCAAATAAACAACTCTTCCCTTTAATCCTCTCACTAAATCTGATGGAGGCAATTTCCCTGTCTTAGGCTCCATGCGTACAATAGCCTGAAAAGGATGGACACATTGAATCAAAATAGATTCATAAGTATTTAGATCCATCAATTCAGAAGGAATATCTATCAACTGAAGATTATTATAAATTGCTCTTGCAGGCATTCTATTTTCATTTAATTTTTTCAAACAATAAGTGCAAATACGCTGATCCAAACTCAAATCAAAAGAATTCTCCACCAACAAATAACTTACAAAATCCTCCCATTCACTATTATTTTCCAATTCACTTTTTGCATATAAATCAACTAACCTAGTCTGAATTTTATAATGAGTCCGTCGACAACACACACAAGTTACATTAGGCCTCTCACTTGATTTCACCTTAAACTTGATAATTTCCTCATCAAACTTTTCAATACTTGAAATTTGTCCATTATCTTCTGCATTACCATCCATTACTATATCTATTTCTACACTGTCCTCTTTGTTCCCAAAATAACAAAACTCAATTTCTTCACAAATAGTC